>NW_026019846.1:1450561-1488061 GCF_900185275.1 Solanum verrucosum
GGTTCTCTTGATCATTGATCTAAATGATTGAGTTATGTTTTAATTGCATGAATTGATGAATTACAATGCTTTTATGATGTTTTCCCCTATGAACTCCTGTAAACCCCCAAGTTTTCCAAATAGTGATCATATGAGGTGGGTTGTTGATTATGAAAGAGGAGTTTTATGAATTAAAACATAAAGTGATATAATCACATGAATTTATGATAAAAATCCCTATCTAATCCTTGAATTCTAGAAGTGGTGTTTCAAAGTAAGTTTTGAACCTTGTAAGGGCAAAGTATGAGTATATGCATGATCTTATGAAATCTGTGTAAATGTTTTAAGGGTGCTTTGAGATTTAAAGTGCCAATGATGATGTTTGATGTTGTGTTGTGAAAGGATATTCTCATAAACACATATTAGCATGATGTGAAAGGTTTTCTCACATATAAATGATACTTAGGTTGAAAGGCAATTCTCACCTAATTGAATCAAAGAGTAAGAGCTATCCTAATGAAACTAGCTTGGATTAGTTGTCCAAGGACACCTTTCCATGGATAAAAAGAATAAGTAAGAAAATACTATTCCGTGGGATTTATTCGTAGCACCTAGAGGATATTGACATGAGATGGAAGGTCTCCTGTTAGTGGAGGCTGAGTTACTAGAAACAATCTCTTGAGATGAAAGCTTTCCCGTTAGTAGAGGCCGAGATTCTACTAGAAATCTCCTTATCCCTTAACTATGTGGCCCCATAGGTACATTATCTAGCGGATCCACTTAAGCTAGAAAGTTCATGGTTCTACCTTAGGCAAGTAGAACAACCATACTCGGTGTGGGAGACACCGGGGGATCATGTTATAGATCACACGGTCTCTATGTCGGTTAAGATTAATTCCCCACAACAAGATAAAGGTGAACTAAGGTTACTCAAGGAGAATATGTGTTCAGAGGTTTTAAAGATGATGTAAGCTTGCATTGGCCTTGTTTTATGACATATGTTTTCTAACTTTCTTAAAACATGTTTGACTTGGTCAATTGGATGTCATGAAATGAAATGTCCCTTTTAGCATGTTTTAAATGTTTTATGCATGGATATCATAGTTGGTACATTTTTTTGTACTAACGCATACTCTTGCTTACATTTCCCCATAAGTAGGGTCCGACAGTCAAGTTTTCGAGTTTCGTGGCTAGTGTTGATCTTGAGATATTTCCAAGTTTTGGTGAGTCCTCATGCTTCGAGGACGGAGTTTATTGTTTTAAATTTCTTTCATGTACTTTATTTTTTGGACATGATGTATGGGCTAGGCCCAATTTCATTCTATTGTATTAGATGGCTATGATGAGACATGAGTTTTAGACTTCCACTTTTCCATTTAGAAAATGTTTGGACTTGGACTATTGTTTTACTCTTATTTTTTTAATTCTTATGTTATGAGAGCTAAGTGGCTTGTATTAAGTCCTTCGTGGTTCTATATGTCATGTTACATCTAGAGGGTACCCCTGGGTCGTGACACAATTTCCTACAATTGCCTTTCTACGGCCTGTAGGACTTCCTACGGTCTCTAGATAGGACTCGTAGTTCACTTCTTCAACAATTTTACTACATCTTTTCTTTGAAACATGCCTTCCAATTTTGAGGTGTTACAATATCCCTACTTGGAAAGATTCATCCTTGTATTGGACTCAATCTAACATTAATAGAGTAGGAAGAAACTAACAACCCAACATGAATGCAAATTTCATCAAAATGCACATAAAAATGGAGAATCGCTCCAAGACAAATTGTAACATCAAAATGAAGTTTTCATGAACGTGCATGCATATGGAAACATGAGAATGACTAAAAAGCATGAATACGAAGGAATGAACAACTTGGGGTTGTTACTTAATTTCAACATCTTTGGGCTCTTTTTGTGTGATTTAGTCATTTCCTTATCCATTTGCTTGCATCAGTACATAAAGTCAAAATATCATCAGGCTAGGACATACTTAGGCAAAGATTATACTAATTGTTGAACTAAATAAGCCTCAAATGAGTGTAAATTTACTACTGATCAACACTCCCTACTTAAACTTTTGCTTTTTCTCAAGAAAATTAAGAAATCAATTATCTTAACAAAGGTGTCTATAACAATTCTCATCTAATATGTAAGTGCCACTACAAGGCTACTTTCAACAAAATGCATCACTCTATCATGTTAAAACAACTTCAAATGATGACTAGTCAGTATGAATTCAAGCCCACTATTGCTTCTTCTCTAGTGCAAAATCTTGTTTCAACAAATGCATTCAAGTCCCCTCATATAAAGAACAAATCCATGCTCTCACAAAGGAAATCAATAACGAAGTTAGGAATCAATACAACTCTCATACTCCGGAAGAGAAATATATGCAAACTTCATCCCATAGGTTTGCCATATTTTCCAATCATCACATAACCTAGTTGATGCAAGATGTCAAAGGTCTTCTAGGCTTGTAATGAGGTAGAGGGTAAAGGTTCAGTCAATTTGGCTTAGTGATTTCTCCCTTTCAAAGCATTGTTGCAATCACGTTCACCTTTTCTCAAGTTTTTTCCATTCTCTTCACTTGGAAACTCAAACTTCAACTTGTCAATAATATTATTGGATACCCCTTTTTATTTCATCACACTTTCCTTTTTCATTTCAATTTTTAATTTTTTTCTCATCATTCTTTTCTCTCTATTTTTAAGAATAGGGGGTTCTTTCTTTTGGTAAAACACTTCAAAGATAAGGTCCCCTTTTTCTTTCTTTTCCATTTACTGCTTTCCTTTCTCCTTCCTCTCCATACACAAACTTAGGCTTTGGCCTAAGTTAACAATTCAAACAAACCAATGCTTAGAAAAGGATTTATGTGTGATAAGTTAGGGACAATTTAGCTCAAGATGTTTTAACAAGGTTGCTGATGTGAGGTTAAAAATACATATTTTTAATCACTATTTGTCTCATATTTATTATTTATATTTGTCTTTTTTGAGCTTGAATTTTATGAATTATGCTAAATTGTTTATTTTATTTGTAGGATTAAATTGATGGAAAAATGGGGAAGTTTGGAGCTAAACCGAATTAAAGATTGAAGGTTCAAGAAGGAAATCAAGCAGATAGCTTAATGAATTAAAGTGAATAAAATATTATATTTATATATAAGGGGCATATTGCGAATTGTAAAAGATTTAAGTTGAATTAATGAGCTGCCACATGGCAGTCTCTCATTGCACTGGCCAATTGATGAATGGCGGTGCAGAATCAGCAAATTCATTGAGGCGTCACTACTGTTCACGCGGCGAAAAAAGAAAAAAAAATCCAATTTCTTTTTGTTTTTGATTCCTACTTTAATTCAGATTCAATTATTTTATTTAGGATTTTCTACATCTATAAATAGTGCATAGAAATAATTATTTAGAGGGGAAGAACCAAGATACAAGACATAATATAAATTTTCTTCTAGTTTAGGAACTTTGGAAGAGCCTCCGTGAAGGCCAGAGAATTGGGGTTTATTCATTCTTCTCCTTAATTATTTATTTGTATTCGTAATTAATAAAAGATAGTTTAGCTATTGTTCTTAACTTTTTATGATTAACACAAGCATATTTATTTTAATGAATTTTGATTGTGTTTTTGCGATAATGAGTAGCTAACTTTCATAACTAGGGTTGTGGGAACCATAAGCGATTAACAGAGTATGAATAATAACTAAGTAATTCGTGAATAGTGTTGAAACATGCATTAATAATTCTTTCGTCTAGAAATCTTTTTAACTGTGGCCAACGTTAGAACTCGCCTTGTTGCTACTTGCCGGACCAAGGAGGTAATCAACAAGAAAAAAATTATCAACATAGATTTAGTGTGATACTATCTAATAGTCTTGTGTCGATTGGTGCGAAGTAATAACTAAGCCAAACATCAATTATGATGTCTAATATGAGGTAAAGGTAAGGGTTAGTAAATTATACACACGTAGCCGGACCAAGGTGCGGGGTGAAATTCTCTAGATGCCGGACCAAGGATTTAGAGATACCTAACTTATCATTTTGCATGTAATACACTAGAAAATGATTACTATTATTAGGATTACTGTGTTATGAGCTTATGGGGAACACATTCCTAGTTACTTTTAATAATCTGAACATAAATAAATACTTAGTTCAAAGCTATCTTTTTATTGTTTTTATTTCATTTCAATTCAAATCCCCCCATTTTTATATAACGACTATCGAGTTAAATATTTGCTATTGACAATATTCTTCCATATTCTCTGTGGAATCGACCCCGACTTATAGTTGGGTAAATATATTGCATACGATCGTTTATATTTCTTTTCAAGAAGTATATTTGAACGTTATCAGTTGCCAACAAACGGTTTAGGATCAAATGGTTCCATGATGGTTGCACACCCTCACAAGGTAGTCACAAAAGGTATGAACATTTGGGTCTCCTTACAAAATATGTGCCCAAGATCATTTCTTGCATTCACCAAGTATAGAAAATAAGACTAAAAATGCAAATTTTAGGATTCAACAAGCATGATTTTTAACACTCTGGAAACTAGTAGGATAAACTAGATCTTAACATGAGGGTTATAGTCGTAAATGTAACTCCCCGTACTTAAAAATAAAGGTTTAAATGTTAGAATGTCAAGGTATGACCCCCAATGACCCACCATGGGTCCTTGAGGAAGACCCTAGAAAATTGACCTGGATAGTGACCCACGAAGGGGACCTACACCCCGTATGTCCATCCATGCCTGTAGGTGAGGGGTCATGGGTGGAGGTCCCAGGAACCAAGTCCCACAACCAAATCATGGTCCACCAACACGGGCCGTGGGTTCAACAACGGTCCGTCAGTGGTGAGTCGTGGGTGAGGCCCGAAACTGCTTTTTGGCACTTATGTTTAGGGGCACATTGGGGTTTTCCGGTTTTAATTAATATTAAGTGATGTCATTTTATTCTAAATTAGACTAACTATATAATGATTTTAGATCCCTAAGTTAAGTCATCTTCCTCATTATTCCAAATTCCCAAATCAAAACCAACTCTTCACCAAAAAATTCTATCTCTAGAACTTCAAGGAAGAAGAAGGACGAAGTTGGAGCTAGGGTTAAGGGAGCAAGGTTTTCTTCTAAAATTCATTGGATTTTATTGCTAAGGTATGGTTTATCTTCATCCATGGATAGAATTCATCCATGGAGCCCCTTCAAAACCCAATTTCAAAGATAGAAATTCCCCAAAAGCTAGGGTTTGACTCCAAGTCATGGATTCCTTTTAAAAACAATTATAATGTTTGAATTACTTTATATTATGATTAAATTTATGATTTATTATGGTTTTTATATTTAAATACCCAAGAATCCATGAAATCCTATATTTCTAATTTATGACCTTATGATGTGGATGAATTGATGAAAGAAGGATATTATGAGATTATGCTTTTAGTAATTGAGTTATTTGAATCATGTTATTATCCATGTTTAATGTAGTAATTCTATATGTGTTGAGTGAATATGATATGTGATCCTTGAAGGGCAAAGTATGAGAATTATGCATGATTTTGAGATTTATGTATATGTTTTAAGAACACTTTGACAGTAAAGTGATTATGATTATGATCTTGTGTGTGTTGTTGAAAGGCTTTTCTCATCTACACACCTATGTATGAATATGATATGATGTGAAAGGTTTTCTCACAATATGATGATTCTATGGTTGAAAGACTATTCTTACCTATTGAATCTATGAGCTATAGTATGAATTATGTTGGATTTAGTGTCAAGACATTCTTCCAAGAATATGAACTTAAGGCTAGACTTAATATGTAATCCGAGTAAATTAATGCTTAGCACCGAGTGGATATGAATATGTGATGGAAGCTTTTACACTAGTTGAGTCCGGGTTCCCAAAGTATATATCTCATGAGATGGAAACCTTCTACCTTAGTTGAATCCGGGTTTCTAGTAGCAATCTTCTTATCAGATAAACTATGTGCCCTCATAGGTTATTTAGCTAGTGGATCCACCTATGCTAAGAGTATGTTTCTACATAGGCAAGTAGGATAACAACTTTTCGGTGTGGGGTAGGCACCGAATTCCATGTTAAGCTCACATGGTCTATGTCAGTTAAGGCTTATTTCCCCATTATGACAATAGTATGAACAAGAATATGAATTATGAACTATCGTTACTCAAGATGATTTACTTAGCATGGGTGAGATTAGTGTCGGCAAAATGAGCCCATATTTTGGTAATCTACCTAACCCACCCATTTTTTAATGGGTTGGGTGACTGACGTTTTATATGGGTAAAATATGTGTTGATACCCATATTTAACCCACTATAATATGGGTAAAATATGGGTAAACTATGGGTAAAATACGAATTAACCAAATGGGTTAAGCTTCTAACTTTTATTCATTCAAAAGTCATGATATCGCTAAAAATATTGTAACTTCTCTTCCTTTTACGTTCTTCTATAGAACTAATTATTTTTCTCTATGATTGAAAAGATAAACTCTTTGGCCCTCCCAAAATATATATTTTACATATACATTTCTTTTGTTAATTATAATTATATTTTTTTATTTGTTTAATTTTATATTGAATAATAAATAATAGTGAAAAATAAGTAAATCATGTATTAGTATGACATTGCTTAAAGTGCATTAAGCATGTTTTAGTCCTAAAATGCAAATATTAATTTACTTTGAAATTAAAAATATTTCCCCTTGTTATTACATAAATTTATTTATATTGAAAGGTTATAGGATTTTTTTTTATGATACAATAAAACTAAATGAAGCATTTTCAACATTTTTCATCTAAAAAAAGACTAAAATATTTTCTCCATGTTGAATTCTTAAGTAGAGTACTATTTACTCATGAAAAGATGGGTAAATATGGGTAAACTAGTATTTTACCCAATCCATTTGTTATCCAATCCATTTTTACCCATATCAAATATGGGCGGGTTGAATTATTACCCATTTTATGTTGACCCATTTTCAACCCCCCCCCCCCCCCCCCCACAAATCTGACCCAACCTGCCCATTCCACTAGTAGGTGAGATTATGGGGTCCTATTTATGGATTGCACAAGTATGCTTTGAGGGTATGTTCCTCTTATGTTATGATGATCTATGTAATGAATATGCTTATGACTTATGTTGTTCCACTATCTTCCAAATGGTGTTTTAACTTAGTAAATTGCACACATTCAACTAAAATGTCCCTTTTCGCATGTTTTTATGGTATTTATGCATGACTATCATACTTAGTGCATTTTTGTTCTAACCCATGTTTTTCCTACATTTTCCATAAGTGTAGGGTCCAATTCTCAAGGTGGTCATCATTGTGGCTAAAGCTTGGATTCACTCATTCTCCTTAGCTTGTTGGTGAATCCTCGTGATTCGAGGACGAACATTATCTTTGTAGTTCTTTTCTTGTATTTTCCTTTCTGGATTATGTTGTATGGTATATGTCCATATTTGATTCAAGTATTGTAATAGATGGCTATGTTGAGACAAGTCTATACTTCCGCTTTCCTTTATGAAAATTTTGGACTTGAAATACGTTGTTACACTTTATTGTTCTATGCTTATGTTATGATATGCTAGGTGGCTTACATGGTGCCTTTCGAGGTTCAATATGCCTTGTTACATCTATGGGTACCCCTGGGTCGTGACAAACTTGGTAATCAGATGATAAGGTTTAGAATGATTCTAGGATGATGTCTCATAAACCACGTCTAGTAGAGTCTTATTCGTGAGTTTGAAGCGCGCCACATTTATGATTGAGAGGCTATGAGATGATTAGGAAACTAAACTTCTTTCATTACTCTTAAGTCGTGCCATAAAGTTTAACTCTATAAAGTCCCTCACCTAATTCTTCTCTTATGTCTTCAGGATATGAATGCACGAAGGGATAAAGCTAGAAGGATGGAGGATGAGAATGTGAATCAATGAGCTCCTCCTCAAGCTAATCAAGCTCCGGTAGATCCTTTGGTTGAGAATGTGACCCATGCGGAGGTTAGGTCTACCATCCAAATGTTCACTCATGTCGTGACGGCTCAAGACAATAGAGAAGTTTTACCTCTGGTGAATCATAATGTGAATTCGGCTGTTTCACGGGTTAGGGATTTTTCTAGAATGAACCCTCCCGAATTTTGTGGCTCCAAAGTGGAAGAGGATCCCCAAAGGTTTATTGATGAGGTTTATAAAGTTCATGCTATTATGGGGGTGTCTTCAGAAGAGAAGGCGGAGTTAGCCGCCTACCAATTTAAAGGTGTTCCTCCAGTTTTGTTACGACCCAATGGTACCCCCCTAGACGTAACATGGCACATGGAACTCCGAAAGGACTCAATTAAGCCACTTAGCTTATCATCATTACATAAGTATAGAATAATAAAGAGTAAAAACACAATTTTCAAATCTTTAAGGAAATCTTTATAAAAGTGTAGTGGAAATCTTGACTTAGTCTAACTAAGCCATCTACTACAATCGGAATCTCAAAACAATAGGGTCACAACCCTTACAATAGAGAGTATGAAAATTTCTAGTACAACTAAAGAATGAAACAACAATGAAGCTCTTGTCCTCGGATCCATGATGGCATGCCACAAGCTTGAAGAGTAGTCAACTTAAGATTGAACTAGAACGGACAATCAACTCACACGCTAGAATCTACACTTTGTGAAAAGAGTAGAAGAAATACGGGTTAGCAAAATTAATGTACTAAGTATGATAATCATGAACAAAATCATGAAAATATGCAAAAAGGGACAATTTTATTGAAGAGTATGCATCTTTGTAAAGTTTGAGAATCACAATGAAAATTGGTATAAAAACACGTATCATAAGCATAACCAATGTATAAGTCATCACATCACATTAGGAACCCAACATGAATACTCTCAAAGTCTACTTGTACAATGCATACGTAAGACCCCATAATCCAACCCATGCTAAGTAAACTTCTTAAGCAAACACAGTTAATACTTTACCTTCATTATTACTTTAGCAATAAGACTTAACAAACATAGACCATGTGAGCTAAACTTTCACATCCCAGGGGTACCCCTATATGTAACATGGCGTACTTGACCCAGAAGGGGTCTCATACAAGCCCTTAGCTAACATAGGTAATAGAAATAAAATACGGAACAATGTAAAACTTTTACAATCAAAATCATTTTCATAAAGCAAGCAGAAGTCTTTACTACACCGTTGTCTCAAACCATCTATTAAACTCTTGAATATAACTATTGGGACGCAGCCCATATAAAGTCTAAAACATAAAGAAATGACATAAAGGAAATAAGGGTTTGTCCTTGAAGCTATGAGGACTCACCAAGTCTTCAACTCTTCTCTCACCTTAGAAACCTAGCCTCCAAAGCAACTGAATCTCCGAAACCCTACATTTGATTAGAATGTAGGCAATATGCGTTAGTTCAAAATGTACCAAGTATGAAAGCTAGCACAACATCATAAGAGCATCTCAACATGGTTAGTCAACATAAGACATAGGAATAAGAGATAATAACATAGTCATAACATAATCATCATAGTCATAGCATGGTCTCAAACATAAGCATCATATAAACATAACTCAATAGAAGACATAGTTAATGGGCATAGGAGATAAGTCATAATCATATAAGCACAATTGACTCTTAGTCATCTATACAATAATAGCACCATTCTCAAGTAACCTCAATAGCATACATGTGCAAAGCAAGAATAGCATCCCATAATACTACCCAAGCCAAGTACCCTGTTTTGGTCATCTTAATCATAGTGTATATACATGGTCAATTGTTTAAGCTATCTATGCCATAAGGGCACCATACTTCTAAGTAACCTCAAAGCATACTTGTGCAATGCATGAAATGCATCCCAAACTACCCTTCACACTAAGCATAACATTGAAGTCATCTTAGTCATATCCATCTATCTTTGGCCTCATTATAAACATAACTATCATACCTAAGGGGATCTCTCACTTTTAGTCATTTATAAATAGGAAGGGAAACTATAGCACAATCCTATATCATAACTTCTCTTTAGTAACCCTAAGTCATACTTGTTCAATGCATGAATAGCACCCCATAATACTACTCATGCTAAGGACTACTTTTAGGTCCTCATACTATTACTTCTTCACTTGGAACCTAGTTCTCCCTCTCTAACATTAGAACACTATGAGGTACTCTCTTAAGCACATCTTACTTCATTATTAGGTTGAACCGTATGAGATACTTCTTTTAGTATGTCTAAGTTCACTATTAGCATGGATACTATGAGATACTTACTTAAGCATGTCAAACCCCTTTATACTTTCAACACTAGGAGATACTCTCTTAAGTATGTCTAAGTTCCTTTTTCACACGGACCCTATGATATACTACCTTAAGCATGTCTAAGTCCACTTATACTCTTGAACACTATGACGTACTTCCTTAAGTAAGTCTTAGTTCAGTTATGCTTTAGAACACTATGATATGCTTCAATAACCATGTCTTAGTTCATTGGATATGAAGATTTCTACAAGGAACCTTAAATGAACTCATGTGAAGGCTCCTATTTTATGAGACCTAACTTTGGGAAAACCCACACTCTACTACGTAAGAGTTCCTCCTTTTACTTTGATAGTCCTCACATCAACTAGGGGTGGTTCTCCTTTCTACTTGAAGCCCGGACCCTCTCTTATGTGACACTCCATCTCATGTTCAATATCCACTAGGGGCCAAGCATACACCCCATGATTTACTTGCTAAGCCTTGCTTAACACTCATCTTTCATGGAAGAATGTCCTTGACAATCAATCCATTTTCAAGTGATTCTATCACTTTCACCTGTCAATCATTAATAAGGTGGGTTAGGTGAATATATGCCTTTCACCACAATCTAACCTATTAGACTTCTATTCTCTTTTAGACTTTACTTTGAAACCCTTTACATCAATAGTTAATAACATTAGCTTCACCCTAAATCCCAAGCTATTATGATGACAACCTTACTCTCAAGGTTTCTTTCTTAATCTCTTTTTTATACCAAGATTTCAAGGTAATATGATCATTTCTTTCATTACTAGGTGATTCTAGTCTCAATTGATTATAAAGGTTCAATTCTAACTTTACCAGTCCAGATCAATCATATACAATAGAGTCTAGTTCAATTCATGATTAAATGATCCTAACTTTGATCAATTACTAAACATGACATTGATTTAGGAAGATTACCTATGAGCCTTCAACTTTGCCTCTAATGGCATAAATCCACAACTATCACATTCATGAATTTAGATTAGGGTTTACCATAGAAATCATTATAATATCATAAAACAATTCTAATACAATCATTATTAGGCATTATCCACTAGATTGGAATCTTACCCAAACCCTACCCACATTGTAAATACAACCCTAGCTAGAATTGGGTTTTGACTTAACAATTGGGGGAAACTATCTTTTCCCCTCCCTATTCATTTTCTTAAGCTTTTTCTCCTCAATTTATTGAGAATGCACCACGAGGCACGAAATATTCATACTAGGGATAAGCATTGGCGAACGACATTCATTGACCACTAATTCGGACACTCCCATCACAAACTTATTTATCTTGGCCCTTGAATCCCCCACTATGGTTGGAGCATATTTGGATAGTTGGGTGAACTTAAGGGAATACTCCCTCACACTCATACCCCCTTGCATAAGATTTATGAATTCTTGCATCTTTAGTTCCCACAACTCTAGGGGAAAGAACCAATCAAGGAATTCCTCTTTGAACTCTTCCCACTATATTGGGCCCTTTTTTACCGGTCTACTATCTTTTCATTGCTCATGCAAAATTTCTGCTATATCTCTCAATTGATAAGCGGCTAGCTTTTTTTTCTCTGCCGAAGTTAATCCCATGATAGTAAGCACCTTATACACCTCATCTACAAAACCTTGAGGATCTTCGTTGGTGTGGTCTTTGGTCTAAAGTTGCAGGCCTTAGCAGGCCTTGACCCACGACCCCCACCTACGAGGCGTGGGTCCACCTACGGCCAGTAAGTGGCAACCATTGGTCACCAAAAAAATTGCAGATTAGGGACTGTTTTTGGGGTTTCCCTCAAGGACCCCTTGGGGGGTCGTACCTTGACGTATAGCCCCTAAAACCTCCCTTCTAAGTACGGGAACCATTTCTTGTGATTTTAATCATCATACAACACTCCAAAACTCTTACGAAAAGATCTAAAACTCTATAGTTCAACCTACTAGTTTTTGGGGTGTTACATAAAAATGGAATCCGGTGTCATTCCCCACACTGAAAAGAGGTGTCCTACTTTCCTAAGGTAGAACTAAATGTATAGATTTTAGATGGATCCACTAGCTAAAGACCTATGAAGGCACATAGTTATGGGATACGAAAATTGTTACTAGAAACCCATCCTTTCTAGCGGGGAGCTTCCATCTCATGAGATACATTATAGAAATCCGTCCTCTCTAGCGGGGGTATTTACATCTCATATTTAATATCGTCTCGATTCTAAGCATTACTTCCCACAATTATATATTTAGTTTTTGAATTGAATTTACTAGCACGAGGGAGTATCTTACCCTCCATCCCACATAATTCATAATAATAGCTCATAAGTTTAGTAGGTGAGAATGGACTTTCAACCTTAGAACCATAACATAGTGAGAAGAACTTTCAAATCATGATCATTATGTGTTTATGAGAATAAACTTTCAATTAACACAATAATAAGGTTATAATCATTTTTATATGGTGCATATACATATAACTCATAATTTGGCATAAATCTAATGTCTTACCCATCTTGGTTCAAGGATCACTTTCTCCTTATAAATCTAGGGTTATTACATTCAACATGAATAATAATATGATGAAGAAACCACACTACAACAAGAACAATTCAATACAATTGACCTTACTACAAACTCACCCACATTGCATTCATAAAATTAGGGTTAGAGGGGATTTCATGGATTCATGGTGAATTTATCATAAAAAACAAAAATTAATCCACAATATATGACAATTAAACGTTTGAAAACCATTTGAGAAAGAATCCATGATTGGAAATAAACCCCAGGTCTTTGAACATTTTTCCTAGTTTAAAATTGGAGAGTTTATAGTTAGTTTTAATTAATATTAACAGACCCTAGTAAAATCTACCCCTTAAATCTAACAAAAACTAAATAACTAACCTATAGGTGTGACCTACGAAACCCCATCCATGGACTGTGGGTGGGTCCACGAGTCGTACTGCCAAGTCGTGCTTTGCATCAGAGAGGGGGAGAAAATGGGGAGGCTCAGCCTCGACCTACGACCCCCACATACGGGGCGTGGGTCCACCCACAACTTGTGGGTTCCCATCCGTATCTGATGCTGTTTTTGACAGCTTTTTAGGCAGCCCCCTTGTTTCTCCTCAAGGACATTTAGGGGATCCTTGGGGGTCATGCCTTGACGTTCATACCAAAAAACACTTGTACTAGTTTCCGGAAGTTATTTTTATGACACTACTCTTTACGTTAGACTCCATTTAGGCCACTAGTTTATTATTTAGGCTCTAGTTTAGTCTTCTAGTGTAAGGGCGTAACAATATCTCTCCCTTAGGGACATTCGTCCTCGACTGACAATCTAGACATCTTAAGGAATTTAAAACTCAAGACTAGCAGTCCATCATGCATGAAACTTCAAAATATGTAAAATTTACAATTACACTATTCAAAACATACACTAATCAAAGGAGGCAACTTCAACTCCATCTCAAACATGATCAATGCATACTAAGGTAGTAGGAACTACATCTAACAACCCAATATGCACATAGTTCAATGTTTCTCATTTTCAAAGGAGGAACTCACTTTTCCAACTAAAATAATGCTCAACACAACATCATGGAGCCAATATGCAATTTCTCTCAAGAGCATACTAAAGCATGCTCTCATACTAAATGCATAACAACATGAGGAACATAAATCATGAAAACTCATTTTCACATTAAACATGATTCTCATCAAGAACAGGCATCATTTAAGGAACCCATGGAAAACACATAATTCACACATGACTACCAAATAAGGAAATTCTAGAGAAACTAGATAATGGACTCCGGGTCCCCAACACACTTTTTTATGCATAGAAATATGGAACACCGGGTGAACCGAAGCCAACTCATTTGGCAAGTCAAGTTCATATGCAACTTCCCCAATACGCTTCACAATTTAGTGAGGGCCCACATATCGAGGACTAAGTTTCCCCTTTTTGCCAAACCTCATCACACCCTTCATGGATGAGATTTTCAAATAGACCGAATCTCCTACCTCAAAGTCTAGGTCCCTCCTCCTCACATCGGAATAAGACTTTTGCCTACTTTGAGCAATTTTCAATAACTCCCTAATGAGCCGAACCTTCTCAATGGCCTCATAAATCGACTCAGGACCAATAAGAACAACAATACCTACTTCAAACCAACCCACCGGAGACCTACACCTTCTACCATACTAGGCTTCAAAAGGATCCATACTGATAGTTGAGTTGTGACTATTAGTGTAGGGGAACTCTATTAATGGAAAGTGGTCGTCCCAATTACCCTTGAAATCTAAAACACATTGCCTTAGCATATCCTCTAAATTCCGAATGGTGCGCTTCGCTTGACCATCTGTTTGAGGTTGAAAAGCGGTGCTAAGCTTCACCTCGGTACCAAGCCCCTTTTGGAATGACTTCCAAAAATGTGAAGTAAATTGAGTACCCCGATCCAAAATAGTGGACAAGGGAACTCCATGTAACCTTACTATATCCCTTATGTACAAAGTAGCATAATCTTCCACCGACAGGGAAACCTTGACGGGAATGAAATGAGCTGACTTTGTCAACTTATCATAAATGACCCAAATAGAATCATGTTGCCTTCTAGTACGAGGCAAACCCACAACAAAGTCTATATTCACCTCTTCCCACTTCAAAGTAGGAATGGGTATATCTTGCAACGAACCTCCCGGCCTTTAGTGTTCAACCTTGACTTGTTGACAATTTGGACATTTGGCTACAAATCCCACAATATCCTTTTTTATACCATTCCACCAATAGACTTCCCGTAGATCACAGTAAATCTTGGTGGCTCCCGGATGAATAGAATACTGAGAATTATGAGCTTCCTCCAAAATTTTCTCCCTCAACCCATCAACATCCGGAACACATAATCGATCTTGGTACCTAAGCACCCTAGCCAAGTACCAATTCTTTCAACTCCATCAAAATAGGATCAATGTGTTGCTTAGACTTCACATCTACAACAAAAGATGATTCGGGGCCTTTATAAACTGTGAAATCACCTTGGGAGAATCTATTAGTTGGACACCTAACCGGGCCAACCTATGCACATTACATACTGACTCTTTCTATTCATCCTTTATGTGAGTCACACTCCCCATGGATAGTCTACTAAGGGCATCCACCACAATATTAGCTTTGTCGGGGTTGTAAAGGACACTCATGTCATAATCCTTTAAAAGCTCTAACCACCTTCTTTGTCGGAGATTCAAGTCCTTTTGGGTAAACAAATATTGGAGGCTTCTATGATCGGTTAAAACATCTACATGGACCCCATACAAGTAATGTCTCCATATTTTTAATGCAAACACCACTGCCGCTAATTCAAGATCATGGTTCGGATAGTTCTTCTCATGTACCTTGAGTTGCCTTGAAGCATAGGCAACCACTTTACCATGTTGCATGAGTACACACACCAACCCTACTCTTGAAGCGTCACAATATACCACAAACACATCGGTACCCTTTGGTAAGGTCAACATCGAGCGGAAGTAAGTCTATTTTTATACACTTGGAAGCTTTTCTCACAAGCCTCTGACCACACAAACTTAGCTTTCTTTTGAGTCAAAGTCGTCAACGGAGAAGCAATTGAGGAAAAACCCTCAAAAAATCTTCTATAATAACCGACCAAACCCAAAAAACTTCTAATATTGGTAGGAGTTAAGGGTCTAGGCCATCCCTTGACCACATCCGTCTTTTTAGGATCTACCTCAATACCCTTGCTAGACACAACATGGCCAAGAAAAGCTACCGACCTCAACCAAAGCTCACATTTACTAAACATTGCATATAATTTGTGGTCTTTAAGGACTTGCAATATAATTCTAAAATGACTCATATGATCAATGTCACTCCTTGAATACATCAAAATATCATCGATAAAATGATCACAAACATATCAAGGTATTGTCTAAACACCTATTCATTAGATCCATGAATGCTGCCGGGTATTAGTTACACCAAAAGAGATTACTAGGAACTCATAGTGACCATATCTTCTTAGGAAGGTCATCTTGGGAATGTCAACCCCCCTCACCCTTAGTTGCTAATAGCCCGAACGTAGGTCAACCTTTGAAAAGTAGCTAGCCCCTTGGAGTTTGTCAAACAAATCATCAATTCTAGGAAGGGGATACTTATTCTTTATCGTTACCTTGTTCAATTGGCGGTAGTAAATACATATCCTAAGGGACCCATCCTTCTTTCTCACGAACAATACCGAAGGACCCCAAGGAGAGATACTTGGTTGAATAAAACCCTTGTCTAGTAAATCCTTTAGTTGTTCCTTCAATTCTTTCAATTCGGCCGGAGACATTCTATATGGAGGAATGGATATGGGTTGTGTATCCAGAAAAATATTAATACCAAAGTCTATTTAGCTTTCGGTAGGAATGTCGAGCAAGTCATTGGGAAATACATCCGGAAACTCACTCACCATGGGGACTGACTCTAAAGAAGGGACCTTGGACTCAAAATCCATCACCCTAACTATATGATAAATGCACCCCTTGGAGATAATTTTCCTAGCCTTGAGACAAAAAATAAATTGACCTCTAGGAATACAATTCCCCCCTTTCCACTATAAAATTGGCTCATTGAGAAGTTGAAATTTCACTACCCGGGTCCTACAATCTATTCAAGAATAACATGCATGCAACAAATCCATCCCCAAAATTACATCAAAATCAAACATATCTAACTCTACCAAATCTACCAAGGTGACTTTATTAGACAAAGAAGTAGGACAACTTCTATAGACTTTCTTGGCCACTACGGACTCACCAACCGGGGTAGAAATAAAAAATGAGTCCAATGAGACTTTGGGGAGTATTTCAAATTTCATGGCCACTAAAGGGGACACAAAGGAAAAATTGGCACCGGGGCCTAACAAAGTATATGCATCAATAGAAAAGACTTGCAACATACCGGTCACCACAACCGGGGAGCTCTCTTGGTTTTCTTGGGATCAAAGAGCATAAAAACGGTTTTGCTTTTGAGCATTGGAGTTTGACCTGCTTGGAGGAGTTTTCTTATCTTGTTTCCCCTTTGCTAAATGTGTTGGACAATCTCTCAATTGGTGATCATTCCTACCGCAACCATAACAAACACCCAAACTAGCAAGACATTTGCCATCATGTTTCATACCACATTTAGCACAAGTAGGCTTGACCTTGGAGTACCCATCACTATTTCCGCCTTGAGGTTTAGGGTTAGGCATCTTGTCCTTATTGACCATTGGGGAAGCATTAGAGGATCTTTGGTTGGAGAATCATTGGTTGAACCTTTTCCAATTTTGCCCGTCAGACTTAGCATTGGAAAAATTCCCTTCACCGATTCTAGCTCTCTTTACTGCTCTATTCATTTTCTTGAGTTTTGTCTCCTCAATTTGTTGAACATATACCATGAGCCTTGAGATATCCATGTCATGATGGAGCATTGCCATATGACATTCTTCTTCAACCAAACTAGACACTCCCATCATAAACTTATTCATTCTAGCCCTCAAATTTGCCACCAAGGTTGGAGTATAATTGGATAGTCGGGTGAACTTGAGAGAATACTCATTCACACTCATACCCCCTTGACGAAGGTTCATAAATTCTACCAACTTTTGTTCCCTTAACTCTAGGGGGGAAAATCTATCAAGGAATGCTTCTTTGAACACCTCCCAACCTATGGGACCTGCTCCTCTTGGCATCTCATCCTTCCATTGTTCATACCAAATTTGAGCTACATCCTTTAGTTGGTAGGCGGCTAGCTCTGCCTTCTCCTCCGAAGACACCCCATGGCACTATGTATCTTGCCAACCTCATCAATAAACCCTTGGGGATCCTCTTCCACCTTGGAACCAAGGAACTCAGGGGGGTTTATCCTAGAAAAATTCCTCAATATCGAAGCCATAGAACTCACATTAGTATTCACTCGAGGCCCAACATCCCTATTTTCTTGAGCCATTATAGCTTGGGCTTGAGTAGTCACGACTTGAGCTTGAGCCATCATGGCTTGGGTCAAAGTTAGAAAAGCCGACCTAATATCCCCACCTGTTAAAGTCAGAGGATCATTTGGAACTTGCTCATATTGAGGAGCTTGATTGTCTTGAGGATCTCCTAAATTCACATTCTCCTCTTCCACCCTTCTTGCATTTTCCATTTCGTGTATTCATTTCCTAAAGACATAAGAGAAGGATTAGAAGGAGAACTTTATAGAGTTAAACACTAAGGCACGACTTAAGAGTAATGAAAGAAGTGTAAGTTCCTAACATCTTATATCCTCTCACTCATAAATGTGAAGCGCTTCACACTATGAACAACACTCTACTAGATGTGGCTTATGAGAATATCACTCCCCGAGCTACCCCCGAGACGCAGACACGGGACCTAGGATCACAAGTGACCCCAAGCTAATCCTACTAGCATGACATGAGCTTAATAAAAATAATAATAACTTATGCGGAAGCTAAATCATGAAAATGAAAGTGATGGAGAATAGCCATATACTAAAACTGAATATATCAAAAGTGAGAGTTTAATACAAAATAACATCAAACTCAAATACTAAGCTGAATCTAACTATGTCTGAAAATAACCTCTAACTGACTAGAAGTGTTGGGACATACCCCAACTAAGTCTAGCAAAACTGAAACTAGAAGACTGAAATACTGAAAAGATAACATGACTATTGTCCTCGAAGAATGAGAACTCACCACTGATACTGCTGGACTGGAGATCAGGAACCGATCTAAGCATGATTCGGATACTGAAAACCTGGACCTACATCACGAGAAGATGTAGCGAGGAGTATGCGTCAGTACTGGAAAGGTACTGAGCATGCAAGATGGAGTAAAGCTAAAATAAACATATAACTGAACAAACAATAAAGAAAGAGCATAATCTGAACATGATATAGATACAAAATGCTGGGCAAATTGTATGCAATGAAAAATTTCTAACATGTTGAAATTGATTACTGACTATACTTATAAATGGTCAATTCAATAGAATCTGACTAAATTGTGAGGGCTACTAATAACTGATAATAAAACCACATGAGCTAAAAGTGGAGTCTGATGTATACGCCCCATAGAGAGGACCCAATATACCCGGCCAAAGGTATAGAGGCGTGCTGGCGTGATCACTAAAATGATGCCCACAGAGGGGACTTACAACCTACGTGGCTCATAGTTCTAGGACTATATGGTTGACTGACCCTGGTCCAACTCGATATTTTGCTACTCAGATTAAGTGATATTATGACTGAGTTATTGTAAAATACTGGATAGCTAAAAACTGACATGCAAACTGAGAATGCACATTAATATACTGATAATAATACATTCAAGAATGAGGCGTGCATATATGAAATACTGAAATATCTGCCCTAGCATGTGTAGTTCAAGAACTAAACAAATACATAGCTACAGTTCTGAAATTCATGCAAGAAACGAAGTAATAACATCATAGTCTGATTTGGAACATGTAAATAACTAATTCATGAGAATCTTCAGATGTTCTAGAAGCCCTAGGTTTAACCATGATAAGGGAATCGAGAATCTGACTGAAATATAGGGACCTAATGGGTGAACGGAACCCACTACTGAAATCCCACATACCTGGTGACAAATTCCACGGAGAAATTTTACGATTTCAAGGCTAGAACTGATGGAATGTTGCTGCATTCTTGAACTAGGGTTGGTCAACCTCTTGCCTCTTTTCACGTTCTAATTTCTATGTTTTTGATGAAAGATATGACTTAGATAAGTTCTAGTTATGTTTCTAGGCTAAAAATTATCAAAACCACTTAGTTTAGGGTTAAGACGACGTAGTGTAGGGGTCAAACAAAATAGGAAAAGACTAAAAGACCCTTGACTTACAGTTGCAGACGGGCAGACCATGGCCCTTTTCACGAACCGTGAAAGGGACCACAGACTATGAAGGCCCTCGTGGTCTTCACTTGGTTCTATGGTTCTGAGGACTGGTCCATGAGCCACTACCACAACCCATGTGTAGGACAATGGATCGTGAAGGTCCCCGTGGTCCTCACTTAGGCTGAGGTGTAGAGGCTCAGATTTTGAGGGCTACTGGTTAGCCTTCACAGGCCACTCCACGACCTGTGTGAGGGACTATGAACCGTGAAGGCCCTCGTAGTCTTCACTTAGGCGTGGAGGTCAAAGGGGTTGGCTATGGGGGCTACTGCCTCGACTCTACGGGCGCCACCACGGCCTGTCATCATGGCCATGGCCCGTGAAGTGTCTCGTGGTCTGATGTCTGGGCCTAGTTAAATCCAAGTTAAGACCACATGCAAGTCAACGGATCATGGACCCTATCACGGTCTGTGAACCCTGCCGTGGTTCACTACTTTAGGTAGTTTTCTGCAATTTTTTTCTAGGCCTAGTTTTGGAGGTGTTACAATATCTCCCCCTTGGGATCATTTGTCCTCGAATGAAGACTAAACTAGCTGAAATGGAGGGATTGAGCTGCAACTGTACCAATAAACACTGAAAACTGATTTTTAACGGAGCTAATTTCCAAAAACATGCAAATACGCTGAAAATGCAAGAACAAACTTAAGGAACATGATATTAAGACTGAGTTCACGCATTAATGATTGAAAAACTGAAAAGGAACTATTCTCTCAAGCTGGAGTGGAATTGAAGGAAAGAGGTGAGGATACTTGGCTTTCATGGCTGCTTCTACTTCCCAAATAGCTCCCTCTATGGACTGACTCCTCCACCAAACCTTGACTGAAGCGACCTCTTTGTTTCTCAACCTT
This sequence comes from Solanum verrucosum, assembly GCF_900185275.1. Taxonomy (NCBI): domain Eukaryota; kingdom Viridiplantae; phylum Streptophyta; class Magnoliopsida; order Solanales; family Solanaceae; genus Solanum; species Solanum verrucosum. Next base: position 1,471,656 of record NW_026019846.1, read on the forward strand.
CTAACCTGACTATCAAGAATCTCAACTGGTACATCCTCATAACAAAGGCGATATTTCACAACCACACTCTCTAATGGAACTACGGATGCTGGATCACCCACACACTTCTTCAATAGTGAAATGTGAAAGACTGGATGCACTACTTCTAAATCTTCTGGAAACTCTAACTCATAAGCCACTTTACATATCTGGGACTGAACATCCCTTTCTTGTCGAATCTCATCACCCCCTTCAACTTGGAACTCTACTTCCTTTCTTCTTATATTTGCGTAAGACTTTTGGTGACTCTTGGCTGTCTTAAGTCTATCTCTAATGAATTGCACTTTCCCCTTAGCATAATGGACTGAATCTGGCCCTATCAAGGTTGCTTCACCTACTTCAAACCAATCAGCAGGAGATCTGCATCTCCGCCCATAAAATGCCTCATAAAGGGCAATCTGAATACTCGAATGGTAACTATTGTTTTAGGCGAACTCAATAAGAGGAAGGTGATCATCCCAACTACCCTTCAAATCGATCACACAATCTCGCAACATGTCCTCTAAGGTCTGAATGGTACTCTCTACCTGATCATCCATCTGCAGATGACATGTCGTGCTAAGATTAACCTGAGTACTAAAACCTTTTTGAAATGACTTACAGAAATAAGAGGTAAACTAAGGACCTCTGTCCGAGATGATAGGCAAAGGAACCCCATGCAACCTGACTATCTCATTGATGGAAAGCTTGGCATAGTCCTCCACCGAATCTTTAGTCTTGACCGCCAAAAAGTGAGAAGACTTAGTAACTCTGTCAACTATCACCCAAATGGAGTTATGCTGTTTGCGAGTACAAGGTAAGCCTGTGATGAAATCCTGTTGATCACTTCCCACTTCCTAGTAGGAATGTCGATCTCTTGAGTCATACCTCTTTGTTTCTGATGTTCTACCTTGACTTGTTGTCAATTGGTGCACTTAGCCACAAAATCTGCTATATCTCTTTTCATACCATTCCACCAATAGACTTTCCATAGATCGCGGTACATTTTAGTGGCACCTGGATGAATAGAATATCTAATATGTTGTCTTAACTCGCTCACATTAGGAACACATTGAAACGACCCCAAAAAATGCCCGAAAATGTGCTTCGGAAACACCTATAATTGTAATTTCCATATATCTCAAAATCCGTTTCGTTTTTCGAAAATCCGACTTCATATTCTTGTTTAGGGGGTCAAATTGAGTGGGAAATGGGTCTAACCCAAATTTTAGAGCAACCGTATCAAAATCCAAAATTTCCAAGTGAAGCCTTTTTCGAGGGTCTACTTTGGAGGGTCATATCTCCTATCACACAAATTATTTGGTGGCCAATAATATATCCATGGAAATCCCTTTGAGTTAGCTATCTAACGCACTTCGTTTCACCTTATTCGGAGTTCGGACGAAGAAGTTATGCCCATTTTCGTAAAGTCTGTCCGGCAGAAAATCCAAATTCCAGTAGCTGATTTTACTGTTCATCTACTGTTCACCCGCCTGTTTTTTTTTCTAAGTGTTGGACCCTTTTTTTCAAAGGACTTATATTAATTCCTAGATACCATAATCCAATTCCCATCCCAAAAAAAAACATTTCCCTCTCTACAATCCTCCATTTAAGAAGAAGAAGAAGTGGGAGCTAGGGCTTTGGATTCAAGGCTTTCTTCATCAATTTTCGTGGGAGATCATAGCAAAGGTATGGGGGTCTTGATCCTTGTCTAATTTTCCATACAAGGAGCCAAATCCAAAGTTACTTCAAAATATGAAAAATCTAGGTTTTCACTCAATCTCATGGGTTCTTCCATCAAATGGTTTTAAAAGGTTTCTAATGGCACTTTATGGTTATATTGTTGTTGTATTGACGATTTAAGATGAAAATACTCCATGAACCCATGATTTCTCTCTATTCCTAGTTTATGCCTTTATGAAGTGGTTGCTAGATAATGAATGTATATGAATCAAACTTGTTTAAAGGTCTTTAGATTGTTGAAGTATGTCATTACCCATGCTTATTTTATGGTGTATTGTTGGTGTATTGGTATGTGAGGCTTATGGCCTTAAAGGCATAGTATGAGAAATTTGAGTGTTATCATGACATTATATGAATGAGAATCCAATGAAGATAATGTGATCATGTTATGAATGTAAAGGTGTTGTTGTAGGTTGTTCACTGTTTTGGTTGCATAATTACTACCCTAATTTCCATGCTCTTTGATTTCATTACATGCCTTCAAGGTGTTTGACAAAATGTCCAACTATGGAGAATTGATAAATTGATGTTTTAAAGCTTGAGTTATGAGATGTATGGAACTTCAAAGATGTGTTGATGACAAACTAAGCTTGTGTATATGTTCATTCCATACGTGAGATTGCATTAGAGCCTAATGAGAATTTCCTATATAAAGTGTTGCATGACCATGCCCGGTCCGGGGGAAAAGAACCGGACAACCATATGAGAGGTTTATATCTCACCACCTAGGATGTTTGGGGTGTGACCAACATCAACCATGTGAGAGGTTTATATCTCACCACCTAGGATGTTTGGGGTGTGACCAACATCAACCATGTGAGAGGTTTATATCTCACCACCTAGGATGTTTGGGGTGTGACCAACATCAACCATGTGAGAGGTTTATATCTCACCACCTAGGATGCTTGGGGTGTGACCAACATCAACCATGTGAGGGGTTTATACCTTGCCACCAGGGTGTCCGGGTGTGAACGGCATCCCCCATCCTAAGTTGGGGTTATAGATTGGTTGGATCATGCATACACATATGATATCTACTATTAGTATAGATTTACTTAAACATGTTTTGACTTCACTTTGATCATGCATCCTCATATTGTTATTCATAATGCCTATGAAACTATTTCTTGTATTTCGATTGTGTCCTTGTTTATTGTTGTGTTGCACCCCGCATACTTAGTACATTCCAAGTACTAACGCATATTTTGCCTACATGATGTCACCATGTAGGGACCGGAGCTACTCTTGATCCTTCTCTCCATTCACGTGGCTAGTACGACGCTTATCCGAGTTTGTTGGTGAGTCCTCAATAATTCGAGGGCTATGTTATGTTTCTTACTCCTATGTTTTGAGACTTTAGCTTGCAATTGTATTTTAACTATGAGGGGAGCCGGTAATATGTCATGGCCCCCGTCCTATCTATGTATGTAGAGGTGTGAGTTGGACAAGTATTTTTTAAATTAGCTTGACTCTTATTCTATGATGTCATTTTGAAATGGTTTGCCTTAGTCCCTATTTCCCGTTAATTAATGTTGAATGTACTTCCGCGACCGATGAAGTGTGATGACAAGTTTGAGAGGCTTGTTTGGGGTTCCTTCGGGTTCCTCATTCGCCATGTCACGTCTAGGCCCTAGGCTTGGGTCGTGACACACATAATCGACCCTGGTAGCGAAGCACACCATTTTCCCCTTGGGGAAAACCTCAACTTTCTGTTGGTGGACTGCACCCTTGAGTTCAAGTAATATCGGATCGCTGTCTTGCTTTTCCATAATTTACACTACCAAAAAGGATTCTACCCCATTCTGAACCATTACACCACCATCTGATATGCTCATAAGATGAACTCCTAGGCGAGCAATCTGTGTACGTCCTTTGCTAGCTCATTTCTTTTTTCGTCAACATGTGCTACACTACCCATAGATAGTCTGCTAAGAGTATCTGCTACTACATTGGCCTTACCAGGATGGTAATGCACACTCATGTCATAATCTTTGAAGTACTCAAGCCATATTCTCTGGCAAAGATTCAACTGTTTCTGGGTGAACACACACTGAATGATCTTATGGTATGTGAACACATCTACATGAACATACTGAAGGCTCTGATGGTTTGTGAACACATCCACATATACTGATAATGATACACTCAAGCCTGAGGCATGTATATCTGAAATATTAAAATATCTGCCCTAGCATGTGTAATTCAAGAACTTAAGAAATACATAACTAGGGTTCAAAAATTTATGCAAGAAACAAAGTAACAACATGATAATCTGATTTGGAACATGTAAATAACTCATTCATGAGAATCTGCTGAGGTTCTAGAAACCCTAGGTTTAATCATAATATGGGAATCGAGAATCTGATGGAAATCTCGGAACCCAATGGGTGAACGGAACCCACTAGTGAAATCCCACATACCTGGTGACGAATTCCACGGAGATATCTTTTGATTTCGGGGATGGAACAGATGGAATCTTGCTGCGTTCTTGAACTAGGATTGTCGACCTCTTGCCTCTTTTCACATTCTAATTTCTATGTTTTTGATGAAAGATCTAACTTAGGTAATTTCTAGTTATGTTTCTAGGCTAAAACTAATCAAAACCATGTAGTTTAGGGTTAAAACGACACATTTAGGGGTCTAACGAAATAGGAAGAGACCAAAAGACCCCTAACTTAAAGCTGCAGACGGGATGACCATGACCCCTTTCACAGACCGTGAATGTGACCACAGACCGTGAAGACCCTTGTGGTCTTCACTTGGTCCTGTGGTTCTAAGGGCTGGTCAACTGGCCACTACCACAGCCCGTGTGGAAGACTAGGGACCGTGAAGGTCCTAACTTGGACTGAGGTCTGGAGGGTCAGATTTTGAGGGCTACTGGTTAGCCTTCACGGGCCATTCCATGACCCGTGTGAGGGACCACAGACCGTGAAGGCCCTCATGGTCTTCACTTTGGTGTGGAGGTCTAAGGGGCTGGCTAGGGGGCCTACTACCTAGATTCTACGGGTGCCATCACAACCCGTGAAGGGTCCCGTGGTCTGATGTCTGGGCTTGGTGGAATCCAAGTTAAGACCACGGGCAGGTCAACGGACCGTGGACCCTATCACGGTCCATGAACCCTTTAATGGTTCACTGCTTCATGTAGTTTTCTACAATTTTTTTCTAGGCCTGGTTTTCGATGTGTTATGGAGACATCATCCTAGAATCATTCTAAACCTTTTGCTTTGATAACCATGTTTGTTATGACCCAAGGGAACCTCCTAGGCATAACATGGCACATGGAACCCCGAAAGGACTCAAGTAAGCAACTTAGCTTATCATCATTACATAAGTATAGAATAATAAAAAGTAAAAGCACAATTTTCAAGTCTTTAAGGAAATCTTTATAAAAGTTTAGCAGAAATATACATATTGTCTCATTAAGCCATCTACTACAATCTGAATCTCAAAACAGTAGGGTCACAACCCTTACAATAGAGAATATGAAAATGTCTAGTACAACTAAAGAATGAAACAACAATAAATCTCTTGTCCTCGTATCCATCAAGACATACCACAATCTTGAAGAGTAGTCAACCCAAGCTTGAACTAGAAAGGACTATCAACTCGCATGCAAGAGCCTACACTTAGTTATGGGATACAGAGATTATTACTAGAAACCCATCTTTTCTAGCAGGGATCTTCCATCTCATGAGATACATTATAGAATTTTTTTCTCTCTAGCGGGGGTATTTCCATCTCATATTCAATATCCTTTCAGTGCTAAGAATTACTTCCCACAATTATATATTTAGTCTTTGAATTGAATTTACAAGTATAAAGGAGTATCTTACCCTCCATCCCACATAATTCATAATAATAGTTCAGAAGTTAATTAGGTGAGAATGGACTTTCAACCTTAGAACCATAACATAGTGAGAAGAACTTTCACATCATGATCATTATGTGTTTATGATAATGAACTTTCAATTAACACAATAATAAGGTTATAATCATGTTCATAAAGTGCATATTCATGTAACTCATAATTTGGCATAAATCTCATGTCTTAGCCATCTTGGGTCAAGGATCACTTTCTCCTAATCAATCTACGATTATTACATTCCACATGAATAGTAATATGATCAAGAAACCACACTACAACAAGAACAATTAAATACAATTGACCTTACTACAAATTCACCCACATTACATTCTTAAAATTAGAGTTAGAGGAGATTTTATGGATTCATGGTGAATTTATCATAAAAACATCCTTAAAACAGTAATTAATCCATAATATATGACAATTAAACGTTTGAAAACCATTTGAGAAAGAATCCTTGATTGGAGGAAAACCCTAGGTCTTTGAAGATTTTTCCTAGTTTAAAATTGGAGAGTTTAAGGGATCCATTGATGAAAGTGTACCATGGATCGAGATTACCATACCTTAATTGATGGATTCCACACGAAATTTGAGAGTAAAGGCTGGACCTTGAACCCTAAGCTTGACTTTGTTCTTGTTCTTCAATGGAGTCTTAGAGAGATAATATTTTTTGAGGGGAGGGCTTTTTATTTGGGTCTTGTGAGAATGAGTTAGTTTGTTTAGTTTAGGGGACTTATTATGTATTTATAGTTAGGTTTAATTAATATTAACCGACCCTAGTAAGTTAATTAATTAACCCTAAGCCTCACCCCTTAAGTCTCTACTCTTTACATTAGACACCATTTAGGCCACTAGTTTTTGATTTAGGCTCTAGTTTAGTCTTCTAGTTTTATGGGGCTTAACAAGTTTAGTATGAATAGTGGAAGGGTGGAAGACCCATAGGAGTGGGCCCGATATGATGTGAATTGTTCAAATCGGCATTTCTTGATAGATTCTTTCCCCGAGAGTTGAGGGAAGCCAAGGTGGAAGAGTTCATCAACCTTCATTAAGGAAGTATGAGCTTGAAAGAGTATACCCTAAAATTCACTCAATTGTTGAAGTATGCTCCAACTATGGTGGTGGATTCGAGGGATAAGATGAGTAGGTTTTTGTTGGGTGTGTCCGACTTGGTTGAAAAAGAATGTCATACAACAATGCTCCATCATGACATGGATATCTCAAGGCTTATGGTTTATTCTCAACAAATTGAGGAGTCCAAACTCAAGGATAAGAATAGGGAAGTGAAAAGAGCTAGAGCCGGTGATGGGAACTTCTCCAATGTTAGGTCCGATGGACAAAGTCGACCATGATTTAGACAATGATTTTCCAACCAAGGTTCCTCTATTTCTCCAAGGGACAACAAGGATAGGGTGTCTAACCCTAAACCTAAAGAAGGTAATAATGGTGGTTCTTCTGTGGCTAGGCCTTGTAACACCCCGAAAACTAGTAAGCTGAACTAGCGAGTTTTAGAGATTTTAGTAAGAGTTTTAGAGCTTGATGAGAGGGCTTAAGTCGTAAAAATGATTCACGTACTTAGAATAGGGTTTTAAGGGTTAGGGCGTCAAGGTATGAACTCCAAGGTCCACCCAAGGGGTCTTTGGGGAGGACCTTCAAAATAGTCCCAAATCTGCATGATTTGGCAGCACCTACGCTGCCACCTACAGCCAGTAGGTGGACCCACGCCCTGTAGGTGGGGGTCATGGGTCAAGGCCTGCAAAGTCCTGCCAAGTTGTGCCTCTGACCAGAACCAACAGAGGAGGAGTATGCCCCGTAGCCCCACCCACGGTCCATGGGTGGGGGTCTCGTAAGTCAAGCAGTTTTTTTAAGTTTAGTTTTTAGTTAAGTGTTTAAGGGTTGACTTAGTGATTAATTAGGGGTTAAGGTAGGTTGGTTATTTATTTATTTAACCACCTATAAATACCTAATATACCCCTAAACTAAATCATTTAACTCATTCATCTAAGACCCCAAAATCCACTCCAAATATTCTTTCTGTAGAAGTGAAGAAGAATAAGAAGAAGAAGAATAAGAAGAAGAGAAAAGAAGAGAAGAGGGAAGCTTTCCTCCATTGATGAGAGCTTGATTAGGGATTTTATTTAAGGTATGTTTAGGCTATTCATCTATGGGTTCTTCCCCCATAGAGCCCCCTTAGTTTTTCCCCAATTGTGAAGTCAAAAACCCAAATCTAGCTAGGGTGTCCTTCTACCCTATGGGTAGGGTTTGGGTATGATTCCAATCTGGTGGATAATACCTAATTATGATTGTATTAGCATTTAATTATGATATTATGATGATTTCATGTCATTTCTATGGTAAGCCCTAATCTAAATTGATGAATCTGATATTTGTGGGTTTATGCCATTAGAGGCAAAGTTGAAGGTTCAAAGGCGATCTTCCTAAATCAATGTCATGTGTAGTAATTGATCAAGGTTAGGAACACATAATAATTAATCTAACTATACTTCATTGAATATAATGGATCATGACTTGAGAAGTTGGAATTGAACCTTTATGAATCAATCATGACTAGAATCACCTACTAAGTAAAAATGTGATTGAAATACCTTGAAATCTAGGTATGTTGATGAGATTAAGAAGTAAAGCTTGTATGTAGGGCTTTTAGCCATCAATGTTAGGGCTGTGGGGGTAAAGCCAATAATATGTTATTTTGTTGTGTATTGCTTCTCTCTTATACACTTAGACATGAATATGTTAGGAGATTCGAGTTCTCTCACATAGAATGATTGTAGGTTCATTTAGTAACCTAAAATGAATCAAAGCATGTTATATTAGAATAGCTTGAAGTTGTGATATATGATCCCTTCATGTGTAGCTTGACTTGGTAAGACAAGACCAAGATAGGATAGCTTGGGATTGAGGATTTACACTCTCCTAAGGATAGCTTGGCTTAGCATTATAGAATTCATGTCAAGGATAGATGATTTTGGAGTAGTCGTGTTAGCCTAGGATTGAGGATTTATACTCTCCTATGGGTAGCTTGAATTAGCATTATTGGGATGCTTTCATGGTAACATGCCTTGGTTTAGCCTATGCCATTTCATGGTAGCATAGGATTGAGGATGCATACTCTCCTAAGTGTAGCTTAACTTTGCATTGTATGATGCATTTCAAGGGTAGCTTTAGTTAGGTTAGTCATGGTAGCTTGGGATTGAGGACTCATACTCTCCAAAGGATAGCTTAGGATTGAGAATCATACTCTCCTAAGGATATCTTGCACATTTGTATTGTAATACAGTTGTTAGGGTAATGACTTAGTTGGTCTAGAACTATTTCATGCTAGCTAGCATAGGACACTTGTACCTTTCCTAGAGTAGCTTGGACTTGCATGTTAGTTTGTCTTCCAAGGTAGTTAACTTAGTCTAATATAGTTATGTTAGTGGGATGATAGCATGATCTAGACTATTAGGGGGTTATTCATTGGTAGACTTGAATTGAGAAATAGAGTTCATTCATGGGTTGTGACTTGCGTAGTACTAAATAGGGAAGTACCTTATATGAATAGAGGCAAATAGTATAAAGTGACTAGTACCCAACTAGTGAGCATTCATAATAGTCTAAAGGGGTACTTAATGTGGGTAGTAGTATGGTATATTATCCATACATTGCACAAGTATGACTTGAGACTAGTTATGAAGGGTTCTCTTAAATTGTGTAGTTTAGCTTGGGTTGTTGCCATAGTTGCCTTCCAAGATATGATTGACTAAGGGTGATAGTTCCCTCGTCTACATGAAGTAAGCCAATAGGAAGACCAAAGAAGGGTGAATATTACTAGGATGACTTCAAGGTTATGCTTAGTGTGAAGGGTAATATGGGATTTCATTCATGTATTGCACAAGTGTGATTTCAGGTTACTTAGAAGTATGGTGCCCTTATGGTAGAAAGAAGCTTAAAGATATGACCATGTATATAGACTATGATTAAGATAGCCAAAAAGGGATACTTGGCTTGGGTGGTATTATGGGATTCTATTCATGCTTTGAACATGCATGCTTTGAGGTTACTTAATAATGGTTCTATTATGGTATAGATGACTAAGAGTCAATTATGCTTAAATGATGCTTATGTTGGAGACTTTGCTTATTATAATTATGATATTGTCTCTTATGCTTATGGTAATGTTTCTTGAAGTATTTCATATGATTTGGATTATGTCTTATCTTGACTAACCCTTGTCTTATGCTCTTATGGTTATGCTAGCTATCATACTTGGTACATTTTGTACTAACGCATAGTTTACCAACATTCTAATCAAATGTAGGGTTTGGAGACTTGAGTGATACTCTTATAGCTTCGAGGACAAACCCACTAGTACCTTTATGTCTTCATTTTTATGTTGAGACTATTGTATGGGCTGTGTCCAAAGTGTTTATTCTAAAAGTTGTAGTAGATTGTTTGAGACAAAGTATAGAAATACTTCGCTTGCTTTCATGAAAAATGACTTCGATTGTAAAAGTTTTAAATTTTCCCGTACGTTTCTATTATCTTATGTTCATGATATGATATAAGGCTTGTATGAGACTTTTCAGAGTCCTATACGCCATGTTACGTCTAGGGGGTACCCCTGGGTCATGACAAAAATGGTATCAGAGCATAAGGTTTTGGGATGGTTTTAGGATGTCTCAAACCACGTCTAGTAGAGTCTTGTTCAGAAATGTGAAGTGCACCACATTTATGAATAAGAGGCTATTGGATGCTTAGGAAACTTAACTTCTTCATTCTCCAAGTCATGCCATAGAATTTAACTCAATAAGCTCTCTCTCGTATTCCTTATCCAATGGTCTGTAGGGTATGACTACTCGAAGGGCTTATGCTACAAAGAGTGAGGTACAAAGGTTGGTTGTGATGCAAATTATGGCTATGTGACTTGATAGATTTGAGATTATAGATTATGATGTTGCCTTTAGTATTAATGGGTTGCTTTATGGTTATGATTAGTTTATGATAGAACCCGGCTTAGTCATGATGAGTTTTGAGTTATGTTGATAGATTGGTTGAATATGGTGTATACGTAATGCCTAGATGTGTTGAGTTAATAGACTCCTCTAAGAAGGGTAAAAGCGTAATTCACCTTGGTGTAGAACCATCTTGTGTGACAGATGTGAAAGCTTAGTGATGACTTGCTCCGACCTTAGAATTGAAAAAGTGATGCTTAAAAGAGTTTGTATAGGCTGGCTCCCAAGGGGGAGATAATGTGCTTATGTAGCAAGGTCGTTGAGAATCCTTGATGTTCATGAATTAGGGTTGCTAGAAATTTAACCTTGAGAGGTGTAGTGAGTATGAGAAGTTTGGTCGCAGCTTGGTAGGCTCAAATGAGATCTTGAGTAGTGCTAGTAGGGTTGCTTGTGAGCTAGAATTGCTTAAAGAGAACCTCTCTAAATTAGAAGTACCAGTAGAGATCTTAGACCGACAAGTTAAGAAATAGAAGAACAAGGAAGTTGTTCCATGAAGTGGTATGGAGTGTAGTTTAGTGTGGGTTTTAGGTGAGGGTGCCACTTGGCAGGCCAAGGGCCAATGAGATGTCCTAGTGTCCTCATCCTTTTCCTTCTACTCCTATTCAAGCTTGAGATTATAGGTTCCTCTTGATTTGCATTTAGATGAAGTCATGTGTGATTTTCATGTTTCCATGATCTTCTTATGTGATGCATGTTCATGAAAATTCCTAGGTCTTGTTAGAAATGACTTATATGCATTATTTTCCTCATGTTGTAGTGCATTGAGTAGATTTGCATATAGATTTCATGAGTTGATTATGAGCATGCCTTAGTATTGGAGTTGAAAGATTCCTCCTTGCCTATATGCATTTTAAGAGTAATTTGCATATAGCCTCCATGAGTGTGTGTTGAGAATGTTTTAGGTAGGATATGTTAGTTCCTCCTTGAAAATGAGTAGATATAGAATTTCATGCATTTTTGGGTTGGTAGAAGTAGTTCCTACTCCGGTCCTTGTGTTTCATTGAATATGTTTAGCTTGGAATTGAAGTTTTATTCCTTGGTTGTGTGCATTAGATGTAGTGCATGCATAATGGGCTGCTAGTTTAGAGTTGTTACTTTAATAAGTGTTTAGAATCGTGATTCGATGACGAATGATCCCAATGGGGAGATATTGTAACACCCCGTAAACTAATTAGTTTAACTAGAGAATTTTAGAGCTTTTAGTATGAGTTTTAGAGCTTACTGAGAGGACTTAAGTCGTAAAAATGATTTCCGTACTTAGAATAGGTGTTTAAGTGTTAGAGCATCAAGGTACGACCCCCCAAGGACCACCCAAGGGGTTCTTGGGGAGGACCCTCAAAACAGCTCCAAATCTTCAATATTTGGCAGCACCTACGCTTGGCAACCTACGGCCAGTAGGAGGACCCACGCCCCATAGGTGGGGGTCGTGGGTCAAGGCCTACAAAGGCCTGCCAAGTTGAGCCTCTGACCAGCAACTACGGAGGTAAAGTACGCCCCATAGGCCCACCCACTGTCCGGGGTGGGGGTCTTGTAGGTCAAGCAGTTTTTTTTTACGTTTAGTTTTTAGTTAAGTGTTTAAAGGTTACGTTAGTAATTAATTAGGGGTTAAGGTATGTCAGTTAGTTAGTTATTTAACCAACTATAACTACCTAATAGACACCTAAACTAAATCATATAACTCAATAATCAAAGACCCAAAATCCTCTCCAAAAATTCTCTCTAGAAGAAGAAGAAGAAGAAGAAGAAGAAAAGAGAATAGGGAAGTTTTACTCCATTAATAAGAGCTTGATTAGGGCTTTGATTTAAGTTATGTTTATCTTATTCATCTATGAGTTCTTCCCCAATACATCCCCCTTAGTTTTCCCCCAATTGTGAAGTCAAAAACCAAAATCTAGCTAGGGTTTCCTTCTACATTATGGGTAGGGTTTGGGTATAATTCCAATCAAGCGGATAATACCTAATTATGATTGTATAAGCATTGAATTATGATATTATGATGATTTCATGTGATTTCTATGGTAAACCCTAATCTAAATTGATGAATGTGATATTTGTGGGTTTATGCCATTAGAGGCAAAGTTCAAGGTTCAAAGGTGATCTTCCTAAATCAATGTCATGTGTAGTAATTGTTCAAGGTTAGGAACATATAATCATGAATCGAACTAGACTTCATTGAATATGATGGATCATGACACGAAGAATTGGAATTGAACCTTTATGAATCAATCATGACTAGAATCACCTACTAAGAAAGAATATGATTGAAATACCTCGAAATCTAGGTATAATGATGAGATTAAGAAGTAAAGCAGTAAAGTAGTGCTTGTAGCAATCAATGTTAGGGCTTTGGGGGTAACACCAATAATATTTTATTTTGTTGTGTATTGCTTCTCTCATATACACTTAGATATAAATAGGCTAGGAGATTCGAGTTCTCTCACATAGAATGATTCTAGGTTGATTTAGTAACCAAAAATGAATCAACGCATTTTAGATTTGAATGGATTGAAGTTGTAATATATGATCCCTTCATGTGTAGCTTGACTTGGTAAGACAAGACCAAGATAGGATAGCTTGGGATTGAGGGTTTACACTATCCTAAGGATAGCTTGGCTTAGCATTTTAGATTGCATGTAAAGGATAGCAAGATTTAGGAGTAGTCATGGTTGCCTAGGATTGAGGATTTTTACTCTCTTCTGGGTAGCTTGAATTAACATTATTGGGATGCTTTCATGGTAGCATTATTTTATTCAACCAAGGCCATTTAATGGTACCTTTGGATTAAGGATCCATACTCTCCTAAGGGTAGCTTGACTTTGCATTTTCTGATTCATTTCAAGGGTAGCTTGAATTAGGTTAGTCATGGTAGCTTGGTATTGAGGACTCATACTCTCCTAAGGATAGCTTAGGATTGAGAATTATACTCTCCTAAGGACGGCTTGCATTTGTATCATTGTACACTTGTAATGGTAGCATGACTTAGTTGGTCTCGAACTATTTCATGATAGCTAGGATAGGACACTTGTACCTTTCCTAAAGTAGCTCGGACTTGCATGTTAGTGTGTCTTCCAAGGTAGTTAGCTTAGCCTAATATAGTTATGTTAGTTGGATGATAACATTGTCTAGCCTATTAGGGGGTTATTCCTTGGTAGCCTTGAATTGTGAAATAGAGTTCATTCAAAGGTTTTGACTTGCCTAGTACTAAATAGAGCAGTAACTTATATGAATAGAGGCAAATAGTCTAGAGGGACTAGTCCCCAACTAGTGAGCATTCTTGACAGTCTAAAGGTGTACATAGTGTGGGTAGTAGTAAGGGATGCTATCCATAAATTGAACAAGTATTACTTGAGACTAGTAATGAAGGGTTCTGTTATACGGTTTAATTTAACTTGGGTTGTTGCCATAGTTTCCTTCCAAGATATGATTGACTAAGGGTGATAGTTCCCTTGTCTACATGAAGTAAGCCAATAGTAAGACCTAAGGAGGACGAATATGACTAGAATGACTTCAAGGTTATGCTTAGTTTGAAGGGTAGTATGGGATGCCTTTCATGTAATGCACAAGTGTGCATGAAGGTTACTTAGAAGTGTGGTGCCCTTATCGTTGAAATAAGCTTAAAGATTTCATCATGTATATAGACTATGATTAAGATGACCAAAAAGGGATACTTGGCTTGGTTGGTATTATGGGATTGTATTCATGATTTGCACATGCATGCTTTATTGTTACCTAAGAATGGTTCTATTATGGTATAGATGAATAAGATTCAATTATGCTTATATGATGTTTATGGTGGATACTTTGCTTATTATGATTATGATATTGTCTCTTATGCTTATGGTTTATGTTTCATGAAGTATTTCATATGATTTGGAATATGTCTAATGTTGTCTAACCCTTGTCTTATTCTCTTATGGTTATGCTAGCTATCATACCTGGTACATTTTGTACTAACGCATAGTTTGCCAACATTCTAATCAAATGTAGGGTTTGGCGACTTGAGTGCTACTTTGGAGATAGGTTTCAGGGAGCAAAGGAGTTGAAGAATTGGTGAGTCCTCATAACTTCGAAGAGAAACCCACTAGTACCTTTATGTCTTTATTTTTATGTTGAGACTATTGTATGGGTTGTGTCCCAAGTGTTTATTCTAAAATTGGTATTAGATGGTTTGAGACAGTATAGAAAGACTTCACTGGTTTTTATTAAAAATGACTTCGATTGTAAAAGTTTTAAATTTTCCCGTACTTTTCTATTATCTTATGTTCATGATATGCTATTAGGCTTGTATGAGACATTTCATAGTCTTATATGTCGTGTTACTTCCAGGGGGTACCCCTGGATCGTGACAAAAATGGTATCAGAACATAAGGTATTGGGATGGTTTTAGGATGTCTCAAACCACGTCTAGTAGAGTCTTGTTCATAAATGTGCAGCGCGCCACATTTATGAATAGGAGGCTATTGGATGGTCTTTAGGGTATGACTACTCGAAGGGCTTATGCTACAAAGAGTGAGGGAGAAAGGTTAGTTGTGATGCAAATTATGGCTATGTGACTTGATAGATTTGAGATTATAGATTGTGAAGTTGCCTTTAGTATTAATGGGTTGCTTTGTGGTTCTGTTTAGTTTATGATAGAACCCGGGTTAGTCATGATGAGTTTTGAGGTATGTTGATAGATTGGTTGAATATGGTGTTTACGTAATGCCTAGATTCGCAAGGAGGAGATATTGTTCTTAGGAAGCAAGGTCGTTGAGTATCCTTGATGTTCATGAATCAGGGTTGCTAGAAATTTTCACCTTGAGAGGTGTTGTGAGTATGAGAAGTTTAGCCCCGGCTTAGTAGGCTCATATGATATCTTGAGTAGTGTTAGTAGGGTTGATTGTGAGCTATAGTTGCTTAAAGAGAACTTCTCTAAATTAGAGGTACCGTTAGAGATCTTTGACCGACAAGTTAAGAAATAGAAGAACAAAGAAGTTGTTCCATGAAGTGCTATGGAGTGTAGTTTAGTGAGGGTTTTAGGTGAGGGTGCAACTTGGGAGGCCAATGGCCAATGAGATGTCCCGATGTCCTCATCCTTTTCCTTCTACTCCTATTCCAGCTTGAGATGACAGATTCCTCTTGATTTACTTTTTGATGAAGTCATGTGTGTTTTGCATGTTTCCATGATCTTCTTATGTGATGCATGTTCATCAAAATTCTTAGGTTTTGTTAGAAATGTCTTATATGCATTATTTTCTTGATGTTGTACTTCATTGAGTAAATTTGCATATAGACTTCATGAGTTGATTATGAGCATGCCTTAGTTTTGGAGTTGAAAGATTCCTCCTAGAATATATGCATTTTAAGAGTAATTAGCATATAGGCTCCATGAGTGTGTGTTGAGCATGTTTTAGCTAGGAGATTTTAGTTCCTCCTTGAAAATGAGTAGATATAGAATTTCATTCATTTTTGGATTGGTAGAAGTAGTTCCTACTCCCTTGTTTTTCATTGAATGTGTTTATCTTGGAATTGAAGTTTTCTTCCTTGGTTGTGTGCATTAGATGTAGTGCATGCATAATGGGCTGCTAGTTTAAAGTTGTGACTTTAAGAAGTGTTTTGAATCTTCATTCGAGGACGAATGATCCCAAGGGGGAGATAATGTAACTCCCTGGAAACTAGTAAGTTGAACTACAGAGTTTTAGAGCTTTTAGTAAGATTTTTCGAGCTTGATGAGAAAGCTTAAGTCGTCAAAAATAATTCTCGTACTTAGAATAGGGGTTTAAGGGTTA